>NW_026040272.1:238205-272799 GCF_023343835.1 Lagopus muta
GGGGTCTCTATGGGGTCTCTATGGGGTCTCTATGGGGCACTTATGGGGTCCCTATGGCGCACTTATGGGGTCCCTATGGGGCAGTAATAGGGAATCTATGGGGCACTTATGGGGTCGCTATGGGGCACTTAGGGGGTTTCTATGGGGCAGCCATAAGGAATCTATGGGGCAGCCATAGGGATTCTATAGGGGATCTATGGGGCACTTATGGGGTCGCTATGGGGCACTTAGGGGGTTTCTATGGGGCAGCCATAAGGAATCTATGGGGTCTCTATGGGGTCTCTATGGGGCACTTATGGGGTCTCTATAGGGCACTATGGGGCAGCCATAGGGGATCTATGGGGCAGCCATAGGGGATCTATAGGGAATCTATGGGGCACTTATGGGGTCTCTATGGGGCACTTATGGGGTCTCTATGGGGTCTCTATGGGGCAATTATGGGGTCTCTATGGGGCAGCCATAGGGGATCTATAGGGCACTTATGGGGTTTCTATGGGGCAGTTATGGGGTCTCTATGGGGCAGCCAGAAGGAATCTATGGGGCAGCCATAGGGGATCTATAGGGGATCTATGGGGCAGCCATAGGGTCTCTATGGGGCACTTATGGGGTCTCTATGGGGCACTTATGGGGTCGCTATGGGGCACTTATGGGGTCTCTATGGGGCAGCCATAGGGATTCTATAGGGGATCTATGGGGCACTTATGGGGTCTCTCTGGGGTCTCTATGGGGCAATTATGGGGTCTCTATGGGGCAGTAATAGGGAATCTATGGGGCACTTATGGGGTCTGTATGGGGCACTTATGGGGTTTCTATGGGGCAGCCATAGGGTCTCTATGGGGTCCCTATGGGGTCGCTATGGGGCACTTATGGGGTCGCTATGGGGCACTTATGGGGTCGCTATGGGGCACTTATGGGTCTCTATGGGGCACTTATGGGGTCGCTATGGGGCACTTATGGGGTCGCTATGGGGCACTTATGGGTCTCTATGGGGCACTTATGGGGTCGCTATGGGGCACTTATGGGTCGCTATGGGGCGGCCCCGTTGTCGCCTCGCAGCTCCGTGGGGCGAAGCGGCGCCGCTTTGGGGGAGGGGCGGCGATGCCGCAGCGGTGGGGGAGGGGCGGCCCAACCCCCCCCCCCCCATTTTAACACCCCTCCCCCCCCCCCCCCCCCAACCCCGCCGGGTTTCGCAGCCGCCGCCGCAGCGAAGGGCGCAGCCATGGAGGTGAGAACGGCTCTGCCCCATAGCCGCCCCATAGCGACCCATAGCCGCCCCATAGCCGCCCCATAGCGCCCCATAGCGGCCCCATAGCGGCCCCATAACCCCCCACCCCCCATTCATTCTCCATCCGTTCCCATTACCTTACGTTTCTGCCCTATAGCCACCCTATAGTGCCCCATAGCTCTGCCCCATAGCTCTGCCCCATAGCCGCCCCATAGCGCCCCATAGCGCCCCATAGCGGCCCCATAACCCCCCACCCCCCCATTCATTTTCCATCCGTTCCCATTGCCTTACGTCTCTGCCCTATAGGCGCCCCACATCTCTGACCCATAGCTGCCCCATAGCCACCCCATAGCTGCCCCATAGCTCTGCCCCATAGCGCCACATAGCGCCCCATAACCCCACACCCCCCATTCATTCTCCATCCGTTCCCATTGCCTTACGTCTCTGCCCCATAGCTCTGCCCCATAGCCGCCCCATAGCTCTGCCCCATAGCCGCCCCATAGCCACCCTATAGCTGCCCCATAGCTCTGCCCCATAGCGCCCCATAGCGCCCCATAACCCCACACCTCCCATTCATCCTCCATCCCTTCCCATTGCCTTACGTCTCTGCCCCATAGCTCTGCCCCATAGATCTGCCCCATAGTGCCCCATAGCCGCCCCATAGCCGCCCCATAGCGCCCCATAGCGGCCCCATAACCCCACACCCCCCCATTCATTCTCCATCCCTTCCCATTGCCTTACGTTTCTGCCCCATAGCCGCCCCACATCTCTGCCCCATAGCTCTGCCCCATAGCAGCCCCATAGCTCTGCCCCATAGCCGCCCCATAGCGCCCCATAGCCGCCCCATAGCGCCCCATAGCGCCCCATAGCGCCCCATAACCCCACACCTCCCATTCATCCTCCATCCCTTCCCATTGCCTTACGTCTCTGCCCCATAGCTCTGCCCCATAGCCGCCCCATAGCGCCCCATAGCGCCCCATAGCCGCCCCATAGCGCCCCATAGCGCCCCATAACCCCCCACCCCCCCATTCATCCTCCATCCGTTCCCATTACCTTACGTCTCTGCCCCATAGCTCTGCCCCATAGATACCCCATAGCGCCCCATAGCGGCCCCATAACCCCACACCCCCCATTCATCCTCCATCCGTTCCCATTGCCTTACGTCTCTGCCCCATAGCTCTGCCCCATAGATACCCCATAGCGCCCCATAGCTCTGCCCCATAGCGCCTCATAGCGCCCCATAGCGCCCCATAGCGGCCCCATAACTGCCCCATAACCTCCCACCCCCCATTCATCCTCCATCCGTTCCCATTGCCTTACGTTTCTGCCCCATAGCCGCCCCACATCTCTGACCCATAGCTGCCCCATAGCGCCCCATAGCTGCCCCATAGCTCTGCCCCATAGCGCCCCATAGCGGCCCCATAGCCCCCCACCCCCCATTCATTCTCCATCCGTTCCCATTACCTTACGTCTCTGCCCCATAGCTCTGCCCCATAGCTCTGCCCCATAGATACCCCATAGCTCTGCCCCACAGCCTCCCCATAGCTCTGCCCCATAGCCACCCCATAGCGCCCCATAACCCCACAGGCCCCCCATCTCCCCATTCATCCTCCATCCCTTCCCATTGCCTTACATCTCTGCCCCATAGCCACCCTATAGCTGCCCCATAGCTCTGCCCCATAGCTCTGCCCCATAGCTGTGCCCCATAGCGCCCCATAGCGCCCCATAGCACCCCATAGCGGCCCCATAGCCCCCACCCCCCATTCATTCTCCATCCATTCCCATTGCCTTACATCTCTGCCCCATAGCCACCCTATAGTGCCCCCATAGCTCTGCCCCATAGCTCTGCCCCATAGCGCCCCATAGCTCTGCCCCATAGCTCTGCCCCATAGCTGCCCCATAGCACCCCATAACCCCACGCCTCTCCCACAGGCCCTGTCCATCCTCCATCCCTTCCCATTACATCTCCGCCCCATAGCGCCCCATAGCGCCCCATAACCCCATGTCAGCCCCATAGCCGCCCCATAGCCGCCCCATAGCTCTGCCCCATAGCGCCCCCCAATCCCACCTCTGCCCCATAACCCCAAATCCCCCCCATCACCCCATATCTGCCCCACCCCCCCCACCCCCCCTGCTCCCATTCTCCTGCGTCATCCTTCGCCTCTGCCCCACAGCTCCCATCCCTGCCCCACATCCACCCCCTATCTGCCCCATAACCGCCCCACATCCACCCCATAGCCACCCCATAGCCACCCCATAACCACCCCATAACCACCCCATATCTGCCCCATAGCCATCCCATATCCACCCCATAGCCGCCCCATATCTGCCCCATAACCCCACATCTGCCCCATATCTGCCCCATAGCCACCCCATAGCCACCCCAGCCACCCCATAACCACCCCCATAGCCACCCCATATCTGCCCCATAACCCCACATCTGCCCCACATCTGCCCCATAGCCACCCCATAACCACCCCACATCCACCCCATAGCCACCCCATAGCCACCCCATATCCACCCCCTATCTGCCCTATAACCCCACATCTGCCCCATAGCTGCCCCATAACCACCCCATAACCACCCCATAACCACCCCATATCCACCCCATATCCACCCCATAGCCACCCCATAACCACCCCATAACCGCCCCATAACCGCCCCATAACCACCCCATATCCACCCCATAACCACCCCATAGCCACCCCATATCTGCCCCATAACCCCACATCTGCCCCATATCTGCCCCATAGCCACCCCATATCCACCCCATAGCCACCCCATAACCACCCCATAACCACCCCATATCCACCCCCTATCTGCCCCACAGCTCCCATCCCTGCCCCACATCCACCCCATATCTGCCCCATAACCACCCCACATCCACCCCATATCCACCCCTTATCTGCCCCATAACCCCACATCTGCCCCATATCTGCCCCAAAGCCACCCCATAACCCCCCCATAACCCCATAGCCACCCCATAGCCACCCCATAACCGCCCCATATCTGCCCCATAACCACCCCATAGCCACCCCATATCCACCCCCTATCTGCCCCATAACCCCACATCTGCCCCATATCTGCCCCAAAGCCACCCCACATCCACCCCACATCCACCCCATATCCACCCCATATCCACCCCACATCCACCCCATAACCACCCCTTATCTGCCCCACAACCCCACATCTGCCCCACATCCACCCCATATCCACCCCACATCCACCCCACATCCACCCCATAACCACCCCATAACCGCCCCATATCTGCCCCATAACCACCCCATAGCCACCCCACATCCACCCCATAACCACCCCATAGCTGCCCCATAGCCACCCCATAACCACCCCATAGCGACACCATATCCACCCCCTATCTGCCCTATAACCCCACATCCACCCCACATCCACCCCATAACCACCCCATAGCCACCCCATAACCACCCCATAGCGACACCATATCCACCCCCTATCTGCCCTATAACCCCACATCCACCCCACATCCACCCCATAACCACCCCATAGCCACCCCATAACCACCCCACATCCACCCCATATCCACCCCATAACCACCCCCTATCTGCCCCATAACCCCATATCTGCCCCATATCCACCCCATATGGAGAGACCTGTAGGGCCTGGGCTCTCCCTATGGGGCAGGGATCTATGGGGTGAGGATCTGTGGGGTGTGGGGTTTCCTATGGGGTGGGGATCTGTGGGGTGGGAATCTGTGGGGCTGAAGGCGATCTGTGGGGCTGGAGCTCTTTGTAGGGCCGATCTGTGGGGCTGGAGCCAATCTATGGGGCTGAGGATGGCTATGGGGCCAGGGTCGATCTATGGGGCTGGGGCTCTTTATAGGGCCAGTCTGTGGGGCTGAAGCCAATCTATGGGGCTGGGGCTCTCTATGGGGCTGATCTATGGGGCTGAAACCGATCTATGGGGCTGGGGTTCTTTATAGGGCCAATCTATGGGGCTGGAGCCAATCTATGGGGCTGGGGCTCTCTGTAGGGCCAATCTATGGGGCTGGAGCCAATCTATGGGGCTGGGGCTCTTATGGGGCCAATCTATGGGGCTGGGGCTCTGTATAGGGCCAATCTATGGGGCTGGGGCTCTCTATAGGGCCAATCTATGGGGCTGGAGCCAATCTATGGGGCTGGGGCTCTGTATAGGGTCAATCTATGGGGCTGGAGCCAATCTATGGGGCTGGAGCTCTGTATGGGGCCAATCTATGGGGCTGGAGCCAATCTATGGGGCTGGGTCTCTCTGTAGGGTCAATCTATGGGGCTGGAGCCAATCTATGGGGCTGGGGCTCTGTATAGGGCCAATCTATGGGGCTGGGTCTCTCTATAGGGCCAATCTATGGGGCTGGAGCCAATCTATGGGGCTGGGGCTCTTATGGGGCCAATCTATGGGGCTGAAGCCAATCTATGGGGCTGGGGTTCTTTATAGGGCCAATCTATGGGGCTGGGGCTCTCTATAGGGCCAATCTATGGGGCTGGGGCTCTATAGGGCCAATCTATGGGGCTGGAGCCAATCTATGGGGCTGGGGCTCTTATGGGGCCAATCTATGGGGCTGGGGCTCTGTATAGGGCCAATCTATGGGGCTGGAGCCAATCTATGGGGCTGGGGCTCTTATGGGGCCAATCTATGGGGCTGGGTCTCTCTGTAGGGCCAATCTATGGGGCTGGAGCCAATCTATGGGGCTGGGGCTCTCTATAGGGCCAATCTATGGGGCTGGAGCCAATCTATGGGGCTGGGGCTCTTATGGGGCCAATCTATGGGGCTGGGGCTCTTATGGGGCCAATCTATGGGGCTGAAGCCAATCTATGGGGCTGGGGCTCTTATGGGGCCAATCTATGGGGCTGGAGCCAATCTATGGGGCTGGAGCCAATCTATGGGGCTGGGGCTCTCTATGGGGCCAATCTATGGGGCCAGGTTTGATCCGTGGGCTCGCAGTGCCCCCCAAGTGACCCCTTCCCCCCCCCCCCCCCCCCCCCCCCCCCATTTCCGCTGTGGGGATTTTTGCTGCTATTTGGGGTTCCTCCACCTGCGCTGCCCCACAGCTGTTGTGGGGCGGGGGGAGAAACTTCCGCCCACCCCATAAATGGGGAGTGGGGGAGGGGGGCAGAGGGGGGCGGCGGTCTGCCCCATAGATCTGCCCCATAGATCTGCCCCATAGATCTGCCCCATAGATGGCTCTGCCCCATAGATCTGCCCCATAGATCTGCCCCATAGATCTGCCCCATAGGTCTGCCCCATAGATTTGTCCTATAGATGGCTCTGCCCCATAGATCTGCCCTATAGGTCTGCCCTATAGATGGCTCTGCCCCATAGATCTGCCCCATAGATCTGTCCTATAGGTCTGCCCCATAGATCGGCCCCATAGATCGGCCCTATGGATGGCTCTGCCCCATAGATTTGTCCTATAGATCTGCCCCATAGATCTGCCCCATAGATTTGTCCTATAGATCTGCCCTATAGATCTGCCCCATAGATCTGCCCCACAGATGGCTCTGCCCCATAGATCTGCCCTATAGATCTGCCCCATAGATGGCTCTGCCCCATAGATCTGCCCCATAGATCGGCTCCATAGATCGGCTCCATAGATGGCTCTGCCCCATAGATCTGGTCCATAGATGGCTCTGCCCCATAGATCTGCCCCATAGATCTGCCCTATAGATGGCTCTGCCCCATAGATCTGCCCCATAGACCTGCCCCATAGATCTGCCCCATAGATCTGCCCTATAGATCGGCCCCATAGATGGCTCTGCCCCATAGATCTGCCCCATAGATCTGCCCTATAGGTCTGCCCCATAGATGGCTCTGCCCCATAGATCTGCCCCATAGATCTGCCCCATAGATCTGCCCCGTAGATCGGCCCTACAAATCTGCCCTATAGATCAGCCCCATAGACCTGCCCCATAGATCTGCCCCATAGATCTGCCCTATAGATCGGCCCCATAGATCTGCCCCATAGATGGCTCTGCCCCATAGATCTGCCCTATAGATCGGCCCCATAGATCTGCCCCATAGATGGCTCTGCCCCATAGATCTGCCCCATAGATGGCACTGGGGGGCAGGGGTCCACCCCATAGATCTGCCCTATAGGTTGGCCCCATAGATCTGCCCCATAGATCAGCCCTATAGATTGGCCTCATAGATTTGCCCCATAGATCTGCCCTATAGATCTGCCCCATAGATGGCTCTGCCCCATAGATCCGCCCCCTAGATCTGGTCCATAGACCGGCCCCATAGATCTGACTTATAGGTCTGCCCCATAGATCTGCCCCATAGATCCACCCCATAGATCTGCCCCATAGATGGCTCTGCCCTATAGATCTGCCCTATAGGGGGCACTGGGATGGATCTGCCCCATAGATTTACCCCCCCCAGCTGGCAGTTGGGGGTCTCTGCCCCATAGATCCGCCCCATAGACGGCCGCCCTACAAGACGCCCCTTTGGCTCCTGCCGACCCCATAAGCGGCGCCGCGACCCCAAAGGCGGATTTTATTCCTACAGCGCCCCCAAGCGGCCGGCGGTGCGCATTGCATCGGGTTCCATCCGGGGCCTTTTAACCCCATGGCCGCCCCATAGCCACCCCATAACCACCCCATAACTGCACCATAGCGACCCCATAACCGCCCCATAGGCACCCCATAGCCACCCCATAGCCACCCCATAGCCACCCCATAGCCACCCCATAACCACCCCATAACTGCCCCATAGCGACCCCATAACCACCCCATAGCCACCCCATAACCGCCCCATAGCCACTCCATGGCCACCCCATATCCCCCCATGTCCACCCCATAACTGCCCCATATCCACCCCATAGTCACCCCATAGCGACCCCATAACTGCCCCATAACCCCACAACCACCCCATAAGCAGCACTACAGACATGGCCTACAGCGCCCCCAAGCGGCCGGCGGTGCGCATTGCATCGGGTTCCATCCGGGGCCTTTTAACCCCATAGCCACCCCACATCCCCCCATAGCCACCCCATAGCCACCCCATAGCCACCCCATAGCCACTCCATATCCCCCCATGGCCACCCCATAACTGCCCCATATAAACCCCATAGCCACCCCATAACCGCCCCGTAACAACCCCATAACCGCCCCATAGCCGCCCCATGGCCACCCCATAGCCACCCCATAACCACCCCACCCCATAACCGCCCCATAGCCACCCCATATCCACCCCACATCCACCCCATAGCCACCCCATAACCACCCCATAATCGCCCCATAACCACCCCATAGCCACTCCTTAACCACCCCATATCCATCCATATCTCCCCCATATCCCCCCATAGCCACCCCATAGCCACCCCATAACCGCCCCATAACCCCATACCCACCCCATATCCACCCCATATCCCCCCATATCCACCCCATAACCACCCCATAACCCCACAACCACCCCATAAGCAGCACTACAGACATGGCCTACAGCGCCCCCAAGCGGCCGGCGGTGCGCATTGCATCGGGTTCCATCCGGGGCCTTTTAACCCCATGGCCACCCCATAACCACCCCATATGCCCCCATATCCCCCCATAACCACCCCATAACCACCCCATAGCCCCCCCATATCCCCCCATAACCACCCCATAGCCCCCCATAGCCCCCCATATCCCCCCATAACCACCCCATAGCCCCCCATAGCCCCCCATATCCCCCCATAACCACCCCATAGCCCCCCATATCCCCCCATAACCACCCCATAGCCCCCCATAGCCCCCCCATATCCCCCCATAACCACCCCATATCCCCCCATATCCACCCCATATCCACCCCATAACCGCCCCATAACCTCTCTCTTTCCCCCCACAGCCCTACAAGCTGCTGCCTCTCCTCCTCCTCCTCCTCTCCGCCCCCATACGGGCCGACCCCATAGCAACCGACCCCATAGCAACCGACCCCATAGCGACCAACCCCATAGCAACCAACCCCATAGCAACCAACCCCATAGCAACCGACCCCATAGCAACCAACCCCATAGCAGCCGACCCCATAGCAGCCCATGCGGCTTTTTCCTACAGCGCCCCCAAGCGGCCGGCGGTGCGCATTGCACCGGGTTCCATCCGGGGCCTTTTAACCCCATGGCCACCCCATAACCACCCCAAATCCCCCCATATCCCCCCATAACCACCCCATAACCACCCCATAACCACCCCATATCCCCCCATAACCACCCCATAGCCCCCCATACCCCCCCATATCCCCCCATATCCCCCCATATCCACCCCATATCCACCCCATATCCCCCCCATAACCTCTCTCTTTCCCCCCACAGCCCTACAAGCTGCTGCCTCTCCTCCTCCTCCTCCTCTCCGCCCCCATACGGGCCGACCCCATAGCAACCAACCCCATAGCAATCGACCCCATAGCGACCGACCCCATAGCAACCAACCCCATAGCAACCGACCCCATAGCAACCGACCCCATAGCAACCAACCCCATAGCAATCGACCCCATAGCGACCGACCCCATAGCAACCAACCCCATAGCAACCGACCCCATAGCAACCGACCCCATAGCAACCAACCCCATAGCAATCGACCCCATAGCGACCGACCCCATAGCAACCAACCCCATAGCGACCGACCCCATAGCAACCAACCCCATAGCAACCAACCCTATATCAGGCCATAGGACTTTTTCCTTCAGCGCCCCCAAGCGGCCGGCGGTGCGCATTGCATCGGGTTCCAACCGAGCCTTTTAACCCCATGGCCACCCCATATCCCCCCATATCCCCCCCATAACCTCTCTCTTTCCCCCCACAGCCCTACAAGCTGCTGCCTCTCCTCCTCCTCCTCCTCGCCGTCCCCATAAGGGCCGACCCCATAGCAGCCCATGCAGCTTTTTCCTACAGCGCCCCCAAGCGGCCGGCGGTGCGCATTGCATCGGGTTCCATCCGGGGCCTTTTAAACCCCATGGCTGACCCCAAAACCACCCCATAACCACCCCATATCCCCCATAGCCACCCCATATCCCCCCATATCCACCCCATAACCTCTGTTTTCCTCCCACAGCCCTACAAGCTGCTGCCTCTCCTCCTCCTCCTCCTCGCCGCCCCCATACGGGCCGACCCCATAGCAACCGACCCCATAGCAACCAACCCTATATCAGGCCATGCTTATTCTGCTTACAGCGCCCCCAAGCGGCCGGCGGTGCGCATTGCATCGGGTTCCATCCGGGGCCTTTTAACCCCATGGCCACCCCATAACCACCCCATATGCCCCCATATCCCCCCATAACCACCCCATAACCACCCCATAAACACCCCATATCCACCCCATAACCCCCCATACCCCCCCATATCCCCCCATAACCACCCCATATCCCCCCATATCCCCCCATAGCCACCCCATATCCCCCCATATCCCCCCCATAACCTCTCTCTTTCCCCCCACAGCCCTACAAGCTGCTGCCTCTCCTCCTCCTCCTCCTCGCCGCCCCCATAAGGGCCGACCCCATAGCAACCAACCCCATAGCAACCGACCCCATAGCAACCGACCCCATAGCAACCAACCCCATAGCAACCAACCCCATAGCAACCGACCCAGTTTAATTGCACGCTGATTTCGCTTACAGCGCCGCCAAGTGGCCGGCGGTGCGCATTGCATCGGGTTCCATCCGGGGCCTTTTAACCCCCATAACCACCCCATAACCACCCCATATCCACCCCATAACCACCCCATATCCCCCCCATATCTCCCCATATCCACCCCATAACCACCCCATATCCCCCCATAGCCACCCCATATCCCCCCATATCCCCCCCATAACCTCTGTTTTCCCCCCACAGCCCTACAAGCTGCTGCCTCTCCTCCTCCTCCTCCTCGCCGCCCCCATAAGGGCCGACCCCATAGCAACCGACCCCATAGCAACCGACCCCATAGCAACCGACCCCATAGCAACCAACCCCATAGCAACCAACCCCATAGCAACCAACCCTATATCAGGCCATGCTTATTTTGCTTACAGCGCCCCCAAGCGGCCGGCGGTGCGCATTGCATCGGGTTCCATCCGGGGCCTTTTAACCCCATAACCACCCCATATCCCCCCATATCCACCCCATAACCTCCCCATAACCTCTCTCTTTCCCCCCACAGCCCTACAAGCTGCTGCCTCTCCTCCTCCTCCTCCTCGCCGCCCCCATACGGGCCGACCCCATAGCAACCGACCCCATAGCGACCGACCCCATAGCAGCCGACCCCATAGCAGCCCATGCGGCTTTTTCCTACAGCGCCCCAAGCGGCCGGCAGTGCGCATTGCATCGGGTTCCATCCGGGGCCTTTTAACCCCATGGCCACCCCATATCTCCCCATATCCACCCCATAACCTCTCTCTTTCCCCCCACAGCCCTACAAGCTGCTGCCTCTCCTCCTCCTCCTCCTCGCCGCCCCCATAAGGGCCGACCCCATAGCAACCAACCCTATATCAGGCCATAAGGCTTTCTCCTTCAGCGCCCCCAAGCGGCCGGCGGTGCGCATTGCATCGGGTTCCATCCGGGGCCTTTTAACCCCATGGCCACCCCATAACCACCCCATATCCCCCCATAACCACCCCATATCCACCCCATAACCCCCCATATCCCCCCATATCCACCCCATAACCGCCCCATAACCTCTCTCTTTTCCCCCCACAGCCCTACAAGCTGCTGCCTCTCCTCCTCCTCCTCCTCTCTGCCCCCATACGGGCCGACCCCATAGCAACCGACCCCATAGCAACCAACCCCATAGCAACCAACCCCATGGCAACCAACCCTATATCAGGCCATAGGACTTTTTCCTTCAGCGCCCCCAGGCGGCCGGCGGTGCGCATTGCATCGGGTTCCATCCGGGGCCTTTTAACCCCACGGCTGACCCCAAAACCACCCCAAAACCACCCCATAGCCACCCCATAACCACCCCATATCCCCCCATAGCCACCCCATATCCCCCCATAACCCCGTATCCCCCCCATACCCACCCCATAGCCACCCCATAACCACCCCATAGCCACCCCCTAACCACCCCATATCCCCCCATATCCCCCCATATCCCTCCATATCCCCCCATATCCCCCCATATCCACCCCATAACCTCTCTTTTCCCCCCACAGCCCTACAAGCTGCTGCCTCTCCTCCTCCTCCTCCTCTCCGCCCCCATAAGGGCCGACCCCATAGCAACCGACCCCATCGCAACCAACCCCATAGCAACCAACCCCATAGCAACCAACCCTATATCAGGCCATGCTTATTTTGCTTACAGCGCCCCCAAGCGGCCGGCGGTGCGCATTGCATCGGGTTCCATCCGGGGCCTTTTAACCCCCATAACCACCCCATAACCACCCCATATGCCCCCATATCCCCCCATAACCACCCCATAACCACCCCATATCCCCCCATAGCCACCCCATAACCTCTGTTTTCCCCCCACAGCCCTACAAGCTGCTGCCTCTCCTCCTCCTCCTCCTCGCCGCCCCCATAAGGGCCGACCCCATAGCGACCGACCCCATAGCAACCAACTCCATAACAACCAACCCCATAGCAACCGACCCCATAGCAACCAACCCCATAGCAACTGACCCCATAGCGACCGACCCCATAGCAGCCCATGCGGCTTTTTCCTACAGCGCCCCCAAGCGGCCGGCAGTACGCATTGCATCGGGTTCCATCCGGGGCCTTTTAACCCCATGGCCACCCCATATCCCCCCATATCCACCCCATATCCACCCCATAACCTCTCTCTTTCCCCCCACAGCCCTACAAGCTGCTGCCTCTCCTCCTCCTCCTCCTCTCCGCCTCTATACGGGCCGACCCCATAGCAACCGACCCCATAGCAACCGACCCCATAGCAACCAACCCTATATCAGGCCACGCTTATTTTGCTTACAGCGCCCCCAAGCGGCCGGCGGTGCGCATTGCATCGGGTTCCATCCGGGGCCTTTTAACCCCCAAAACCACCCCATATCCCCCCATATCCACCCCATAACCGCCCCATAACCACCCCATAACCTCTGTTTTCCCCCCACAGCCCTACAAGCTGCTGCCTCTCCTCCTCCTCCTCCTCGCCGCCCCCATATGGGCCGACCCCATAGCAACCGACCCCATAGCAACCAACCCCATAGCAACCAACCCCATAGCAACCGACCCCATAGCAACCAACCCCATAGCAACCAACCCCATAGCAACCAACCCTATATCAGGCCATGCTTATTTTGCTTACAGCGCCCCCAAGCGGCCGGCGGTGCGCATTGCATCGGGTTCCATCCGGGGCCTTTTAACCCCATGGCCACCCCATATCCCCCCATATCCCCCCATAACCACCCCATAACCACCCCATATCCCCCCCATATCCCCCCATAACCACCCCATAGCCCCCCATACCCCCCCATATCCCCCCATAGCCACCCCATATCTCCCCATATCCCCCCCATAACCTCTGTTTTCCCACCACAGCCCTACAAGCTGCTGCCTCTCCTCCTCCTCCTCCTCGCCGCCCCCATACGGGCCGACCCCGTAGCAACCGACCCCATAGCAACCAACCCCACAGCAACCGACCCCATAGCAACCAACCCTATATCAGGCCATGCTTATTTTGCTTACAGCGCCCCCAAGCGGCCGGCGGTGCGCATTGCATCGGGTTCCATCCGGGGCCTTTTAACCCCATGGCCACCCCATAACCACCCCATATGCCCCCATATCCCCCCATATCCACCCCATATCCACCCCATAACCCCCCATACCCCCCCATATCCCCTCATAACCACCCCATATCCCCCCATATCCCCCCATATCCCCCCATATCCACCCCATAACCGCCCCATAACCTCTGTTTTCCCCCCCACAGCCCTACAAGCTGCTGCCTCTCCTCCTCCTCCTCCTCGCCGCCCCCATACGGGCCGACCCCATAGCAACCGACCCCATAGCAACCAACCCCATAGCAACCAACCCCATAGCAACCGACCCCATAGCAGCCGACCCCATAGCAGCCCATGCGGCTTTTTCCTACAGCGCCCCCAAGCGGCCGGCGGTGCGCATTGCATCGGGTTCCATCCGGGGCCTTTTAACCCCATGGCCACCCCATATCCCCCCATATCCCTCCCATAACCTCTCTCTTTTCCCCCCCACAGCCCTACAAGCTGCTGCCTCTCCTCCTCCTCCTCCTCTCCACCCCCATCTGGGCCGACCCCATAGCAACCGACCCCATAGCAACCAACCCCATAGCAACCAACCCTATATCAGGCCATAAGGCTTTCTCCTTCAGCGCCCCCAAGCGGCCGGCGGTGCGCATTGCATCGGGTTCCATCCGGGGCCTTTTAACCCCATGGCCACCCCATATCCCCCCATATCCACCCCATAACCGCCCCATAACCTCTCTCTTTCCCCCCACAGCCCTACAAGCTGCTGCCTCTCCTCCTCCTCCTCCTCACCGCCCCCATAAGGGCCGACCCCATAGCGACCGACCCCATAGCAACCGACCCCATAGCAACCAACCCCATAGCAACCAACCCTATATCAGGCCATAGGACTTTTTCCTTCAGCGCCCCCAAGCGGCCGGCGGTGCGCATTGCATCGGGTTCCATCCGGGGCCTTTTAACCCCCATAACCACCCCATAACCACCCCAGAACCACCCCATATCCACCCCATACCCCCCCATATCCCCCCATAACCACCCCATATCTGCCCATATCCACCCCATATCCCCCCATATCCCCCCCATAACCTCTCTCTTTCCCCCCACAGCCCTACAAGTTGCTGCCTCTCCTCCTCCTCCTCCTCTCCGCCCCCATACGGGCCGACCCCATAGCGACCGACCCCATCGCGACCGACCCCGGCCCGCTTTCACCGCACGCCGACTTCGCCTACAGCGCCCCCAACCGGCCGACGGTGCGCATTGCATCGGGTTCCATCCGCGGCCTTTTGCTCCCCGCCGGCTCTTCGACGGCGGCCGCCTTTTTGGGGATCCCTTTCGCCGTCCCCCCTTTGGGATCCCTCCGTTTCCGCCCTCCTCTCCCCATCCCCGAACCTTGGCCCGGGATCCGCGATGCCGATTCTCAACCCTTCGCCTGTTACCAAATCATCGACACCACTTTCCCCGGTTTCCCCGGCTCCGAGATGTGGAACCCGAATCGCGAGATGAGCGAAGATTGCCTTTATCTCAACGTCTGGACCCCAAAAAGGCGACCCTACAAAGCGCCCGTGATGGTTTGGATTTACGGCGGGGGTTTTTACAGCGGTTCCGTGTCTTTGGATGTTTATGACGGCCGTTTTCTTGCCGTGGCCGAAGGCGCCGTGGTCATTTCTATGAATTACAGGGTGGGATCTTTAGGGTTTTTGGCTTTGGGGCATCGGGACGCGCCGGGCAACGTTGGCTTATGGGATCAACGCTTGGCTTTGCAATGGATCCGAAGCAACGCTGAGGTTTTTGGGGGGGATCCCAATTTGGTGACGCTGTTTGGTGAAAGCGCCGGCGCCGCTTCTGTAGGGTTTCACCTCCTTTCGCCCCATAGCCAAGGTTTGTTCCGTAGGGCCGTCCTGCAAAGCGGTTCCCCTAATGGGCCTTGGGCCAGCATCGGGGCGGCCGAAGGGAGGAGGAGGGCGATGCTTTTAGGGAGGGTTTTAGGATGCGACGACGGCAACGAGACGGAATTATTGGGGTGTTTGAGGGGGAAGGAACCCCTGGAGCTTTTGGAAGGGGAAGGGATGGTGATGCCGCCCCAAAGCGTTTTTAGGTTCGCTTTCGTCCCCGTGGTGGATGGGGAGTTTTTGGTCGATAGCCCTGATGCGGTGTTAGGGGGAGCCGGGGGGGGTTATGGGGTGAAAGGCGGGGAGGAAGGGGATGGGGATGGGGGGCATGGGGTGGAGAGGCGTGAAGCTGGGGGTTATGGGGTGGGAAAGGGTTATGGGGTCGGTTATGGGGTCAGGGAGGGGGATGAGGGGCATGGGGTGGAGAGGCGTGAAGCTGGGGGTTATGGGGTGGGAAAGGGTTATGGGGTCGGTTATGGGGTCAGGGAGGGGGATGGGGGGCATGGGGTGGAGAGGCGTGAAGCTGGGGGTTATGGGGTCGGTTATGGGGTGGAGAAGGGTTATGGGGTCGGTTATGGGGTCAGGGAGGGGGATGGGGTTGGTTATGGGGTCAGGGAGGGGAAGGAGGGGGATGGGGGGCATGGGGTTGGGGGTTATGGGGTCAGTTATGGGGTCAAAGGGGGGGAGGAAGGGGATGGGGATGGGGGGCATGGGGTGGAGAGGCGTGAAGCTGGAGGTTATGGGGTCGGTTATGGGGTCAGGGAGGGGGATGGGGTTGGGGGTTATGGGGTGAAGGAGTCATCTGACGCTTATGGGGCGAGCGGGTTGACTGGCGGCCAAGGGGGCAAGATGGCCTCCAGACCCCAAAGGGACGAGGCGTCACCCCATGGCTATGGGGCCGAGGAGGGTTATGGGGCTGAGAAGGGTTATGGGGTCAAGGAGGGTTATGGGGTGAAGGAGGGTTATGGGGTCAAGGAAGGTTATGGGGTGAAGGAGGGTTATGGGGCGAAGGGCTCAGCGGATTCCTATGGGGCCAAGACGGCCTCCAGACCCCAAAGGGACGAGGCGTCACCCCATGGCTATGGGGCCGATGGGGTCAAGGAGGGTCATGGGGTCAAGGAGGGTCATGGGGTCAAGGAGGGTCATGGGGTCAAGGAAGGTCATGGGGTCAAGGAGGGTTACAGGGTCAAGGAGGGTCATGGAGTCAAGGAAGGTTACGGGGTCAAGGAGGCTTATGGGGTGAAGGAGGCTTATGGGGCCGATGAAGGTTATGGGGCGAAGGCCTCATGGGATCCCTATGGGGCCCAGACGCCCCCCAGCCCCCCCCGAGAGGTGGAAGTTCTTTTGGGGGCCGTCAGGGACGAAGGTTCCTATTTCTTAGTTTACGGGGTGCCAGGTTTCGGCAAGGATAACGAAAGTTTGATCAGCAGAGAAGAATTTTTAGGGGGGGTCCGGATGGGGGTCCCCCAAGCCAACGATTTGGCAGCCGAGGCCGTGATCCTTCATTACACCGATTGGTTGGACGCCGACAACCCCGTCAAGAACAGGGAGGCGTTGGATGACATCGTAGGGGATCACAACGTCGTCTGCCCCCTGATGGCCTTCGCTCAACGTTGGGCCCGGAAGGGGGGCAAAGTTTTCGCTTATCTTTTCGATCATCGTGCGTCGACGTTGTTGTGGCCGTCGTGGATGGGGGTCCCGCATGGTTATGAGATTGAATTCGTTTTCGGTCAACCTTTGGATCCTAAAAAGAATTATACCAGGGAGGAGGTGGAGCTGAGCAGGAGGATCATGCGCTATTGGGGGAACTTCGCCCGAACTGGGTAAAGGGGGAAGGGGGGAATGGGGGGTGATGGGGGGTTGGGGGTCAATGGGGGCGATGGGGGCATTGGGGTCAATGGGGGCGATGGGGATGTTGGGGTCAATGGGGGCATTGGGGTCAATGGGGGAATTGGGGTCAATGTGGGGAATGGGGTCAATGGGGACATTGGGGTCAATGGGGGCATTGGGGGTAATGGGGGGTTGGGGGTCAATGGGGGCAATAGGGTCATTGGGGAAACTGGGGTCAATGAGGAAGTTGGGGTCAATGGGGGCAATGGGGACATTGGGGTCAATGGGGGTGTTGGGGTCAATGGGGGCAATGGGGGCATTGGGGGTAATGGGGGGTTGGGGGCAATGGGGACATTGGGGTCAATGGGGGAATTGGGGACATTGGGGGGATTGGGGTCAATGGGGGCATTGGGGTCAATGGGTGCATTGGGGGTAATGGCGGTGTTGGGGGCAATGGGTGGATTGGGGTCAATGGGGGTGTTGGGGTCAATGGGGGCGTTGGGGGGATTGGGGGCAATGGGGTCAATGGGGGCATTGGGGGTAATGGGTTGGGGTCAATGGGGACATTGGGGTCAATGGGGGCATTGGGGGTAATGGGGGGTTGGGGGTCAATGGGGGCGATGGGAGTGTTGGGGTCAGTGGGGGCATTGGGGGTAATGGCGGTGTTGGGGTCAATGGGGGCGATGGGGGCATTGGGGTCGATGAGGGCGATGGGGATGTTGGGGTCAATGGGGGCATTGGGGTCAATGGGGGAATTGGGGACATTGGGGGGATTGGGGGCAATGGGGTCAATGGGGGCATTGGGGGTAATGGCGGTGTTGGGGGCAATGGGGGGATTGGGGTCAATGGGGGTGTTGGGGTCAATGGGGGCGTTGGGGGGATTGGGGGCAATGGGGGTGTTGGGGTCAATGGGGGCAATGGGGGAATTGGGGTCAATGTGGGGAATGGGGTCAATGGGGACATTGGGGTCAATGGGGGCATTGGGGTCATTGGGGGCAGTGGGGGTAATGGCGGTGTTGGGGTCAATGGGAGCAGTGGGGACATTGGGGTCAAGGAGGGCGTTGGGGTGAATGGGGGCAATGGGGCCATTGGGGTCAATGGGGGCGATGGGGATGTTGGGGTCAATGGGGGCATTGGGGTCAATGGGGGAATTGGGGACATTGGGGGGATTGGGGTCAATGGGTGCATTGGGGGTAATGGCGGTGTTGGGGGCAATGGGTGGATTGGGGTCAATGGGGGTGTTGGGGTCAATGGGGGCGTTGGGGGGATTGGGGGCAATGGGGTCAATGGGGGCATTGGGGGTAATGGGGGGTTGGGGTCAATGGGGACATTGGGGTCAATGGGGGCATTGGGGGTAATGGCGGTGTTGGGGGCAATGGGGGAACTGGGGTCAATGTGGGGAATGGGGTCAATGGGGACATTGGGGTCAATGGGGGCATTGGGGGTAATGGGGGCTTGGGAGTCAATGGGGGCAATGGGGGTGTTGGGGTCAATGGGGGCATTGGGGTCAATGGGGGTAATGGGGGGTTGGGGTCAATGGGGACATTGGGGTCAATGGGGGCATTGGGGGTAATGGCGGTGTTGGGGGCAATGGGGGAACTGGGGTCAATGTGGGGAATGGGGTCAATGGGGACATTGGGGTCAATGGGGGCATTGGTGGTAATGGGGGGTTGGGAGTCAATGGGGGCGATGGGGGTGTTGGGGTCAATGGGGGCATTGGGGTCAATGGGGGCATTGGGGGTAATGGGGGGTTGGGGGCAATGGGGACATTGGGGTCAATGGGGGTGTTGGGGTCAATGGGGGCAATGGGGACATTGGGGTCAATGGGGGCATTGGGGGTAATGGGGGGGTTGGGGGTCAATGGGGGCGATGGGAGTGTTGGGGTGAATGGGGGCATTGGGGGTAATGGCGGTGTTGGGGTCAATGGGGGCAATGGGGACATTGGGGTCAATGGGGGCATTGGGGTGAATGGGGGTAATGGGGACATTGGGGTCAATGGGGGCATTGGGGTGAATGGGGGTAATGGGGACATTGGGGTCAATGGGGGCAATGGGGGGATTGGGGTGTATGGGGGCATTGGGGTGAATGGGGGCATTGGGGGTAATGGCGGTGTTGTGGTCAATGGGGGCAATGGGGACATTGGGGTCAATGGGGGCAATGGGGGGATTGGGGTCAATGGAGGCATTGGGGTCAATGGAGGCATTGGGGTCAATGGGGGCGTTGGGGTCAATGGGGGTGTTGGGGGTAATGGGGGTGTTGGGGGCAATGGGCACATTGGGGTCAATGGGGGCATGGGGGTCAATGGGGCAATGGGGACTTTGGGGTCAATGGGGGCATTGGGGTCAGTGCAGGCGTTGGGGTCAATGGGGTCAATGGGGGGATTGGGGTCAATGGGGGTCAATGGGGACATTGGGGTCAATGGGGGGATTGGGGTCAATGGGGCCATTGGGGTGAATGGGGGCATTGGGGTGAATGGGGACATTGGGGTCAATGGGGGTAATGGGGGGATTGGGGTCAATGGAGGCATTGGGGTCAATGGGGACATTGGCGTCAATGGGGGCAATGGGGACATTGGGGTCAATGGGGGCATTGGGGGTAATGGGGGGTTGGGGGTCAATGGGGGCGATGGGGGTGTTGGGGACATTGGGGTCAATGGGGACATTGGGGTCAATGGGGGCAATGGGGTCAATGGGGGCATTGGGGAAACTGGGGTCAATGAGGAAGTTGGGGGCAATGGGGGGATTGGGGTCAATGGGGGCAATGGGGTGAATGAGGCCATTGGGGTCAATGGGGGTGTTGGGGTGAATGGGGGCAATGGGGACATTGGGGTCAATGGGGGCAGTGGGGTCAATGGGGGGATTGGGGACATTGGGGTCAATGGGGACATTGGGGTCAATGGGGGCAATGGGGACATTGGGGTCAATGGGGGCAATGGGGACATAGGGGTCAATGGGGCCATTGGGGTCAATGGGGGTGATGGGGACATTGGGGTCAATGGGGGCATTGGGGGTAATGGGGGTGTTGGGGTCAATGGGGGCATTGGGGTCAATGGGGGCATTGGGGTCAATGGGGGAATTGGGGTCAATGGGGGCGTTGGGGTCAATGGGGTCAACTGGGGACATTGGGGTCAATGGGGGGATTGGGGTCAATGGGGTCAATGGGGGCGTTGGGGGCAATGGGGGCGTTGGGGGCAATGGGGGCGTTGGGGGCAATGGGGGCATTGGGGTCAATGGGGGCACTGGGGTCAATGGGGGTCAATGGGGTCAATGGGGGAATTGGGGTCAATGGGGGCACTGGGGGTCAATGGGGGAATTGGGGTCAATGGGGGTCAATGGGGTCAATGGGGGCGTTGGGGTCAATGGGGGTCAATGGGGTCAACTGGGGACATTGGGGTCATTGGGGTCAAATGGGGTCAATGGGGACAATGGGTCTGGCTGCCACTCACCCCATGTGTCCTCATTGACCCCACTGACCCCTCACTGACCCCCATTGACTCCCAGCTGACCTCTGACCCCTCCCTGACCCCTGCCTGACCTTTGACCCCACCCTAACCCTAATGGGGGGGGGATCAGGGGTCCCATCTGGCTGCCATTGACCCCATGTCTCCCCATTGACTCCATTCACCCCTCACTGACCCCAGCCTCCCCACAGCTGACCTCTGACCCCTGCTTGACCTTTGACCCCACAGTGACCCTAACGGGGGGGGTCAGGGGTCCCACCTGCCCGCCACTGACCCCATGGATCCCCATTGACCCCACTGACCCCACTGACCTCTCACTGATCCCCGCTGACCCCAAGCTGACCTCTGACCCCTCCCTGACCCTTGTCTGACCTTTGACCCCACAGTGACCCTAATGGGGGGGTCAGGTGTCCCACCTGCCCACCACTGACCCCACGGATCCCCATTGACCCCACTGACCTCTCACTGATCCCCGCTGACCCCCAGCCGACCTCTGACCCCTCCCTGACCCTTGTCTGACCTTTGACCCCACAGTGACCCTAATGGGGGGGGTCAGGGGTCCCAACTGCCTGCCAGTGACCCCATGGATCCCCATTGACCCCACTGACCTCCCACTGATCCCTGCTGACCCCCAGCTGACCTCTGACCCCTCCCTGACCCTTGTCTGACCTTTGACCCCACAGTGACCCTAACGGGGGGGGTCAGGTGTCCCACCTGCCCACCACTGACCCCACGGATCCCCATTGACCCCACTGACTTCTCACTGATCCCCGCTGACCCCCAGCCGACCTCTGACCCTTCATTGACCCTTGTCTGACCTTTGACCCCACAATGAACCTATGGGGGAGGTCAAAGGTCCCATCTGGCTGCCACCGACCCCCATTGACCCCACGGATCCAAATTGACCCCACTGACCTCTCACTGATCCCCGCTGACCCCCAGCTGACCTCTGACCCCTCCCTGACCCTTGTCTGACCTTTGACCCCACAATGAACCTATGGGGGAGGTCAAAGGTCCCATCTGGCTGCCACCGACCCCCATTGACCCCACGGATCCAAATTGACCCCAATGCCCCCCATTGATCCCCAGCCGACCTCTGACCCTTCCCTGACCCCTTGTCTGACCTTTGACCCCGCAGTGACCCTAACGGGGGGGTCGGGGGTCCCGTCTGGCCTCCCTACACGCCCGTCGGGTCAGCGCTACGCCCACCTCAACGCCCGACCCCTGGCTGTGGGGCAGGGATTGAGGACCCAAATCTGCGCCTTCTGGACCCGATTCCTGCCCAAGCTGCTCAACGCCACCGGTATGGGGGCCTATGGGGGCTTTATGGGGTCCTTATGGGGTCTTTATGGGGTCTTTATAGGGTCAGGATGTTTATAGGGTCAGTATGGGGTGGTTATGGGGTCAGGGGGCTTATAGGGTCCTTATGGGGCCAGGGGGGCCTTATAGCGTCCTGATGGGGTCCTTATGGGGTCAGGGGCCTTTTATAAGGTCCTTATGGGGTCAGGGGGGCTTATAGGGTCCTTTTGGGTACCTTATGGGGTCAGGGGCCTTATAGGGTCCTTATGGGGTCAGAGGGGCCTTATAGGGTCCTGATGGGGTCCTTATGGGGTCAGTGGCCTTTTATAAAGTCCTTATGGGGTC
This sequence comes from Lagopus muta, assembly GCF_023343835.1. NCBI lineage: Eukaryota > Metazoa > Chordata > Aves > Galliformes > Phasianidae > Lagopus > Lagopus muta. Next base: position 260,887 of record NW_026040272.1, read on the forward strand.
AGGGGGGCCTCATGGGGTCCTTATGGGGTCCTTATGGGGTCAGGGGGGCTTATAGGGTCCTTATGGGGTCCTTATGGGGTCAGGGGGGCCTTTTATAGGGTCGTTATGGGGTCAGAGGGGCCTTATAGGGTCCTTTTGGGGTCCTTATGGGGTCAGGGGCCTTATAGGGTCCTTATGGCGTCGGGGGGGCTTATAGAGTCCTGATGGGGTCCTTATGGGGTCAGGGGCCTTATAGGGTCCTTATGGGGTCGGGCTGCTTATAGAGTCCTTATGGGGTCCTTATGGGGTCAGGGGCCTTTTATAAGGTCCTTATGGGGTCAGGGGGGCCTCATGGGGTCCTTATGGGGTCCTTATGGGGTCAAGGGGGCCTCATAGGGTCCTTATGGGGTCCTTATGGGGTCAGGGGGCTTTTAGAAGGTCCTTATGGGGTTGGGGGGGGCTTATAGGGTCCTTATGGGGTCAGGGGATGTGGGGATGTGGGGTCAAAGATCTGCACCTTCTGGACCCCATTCCTGCCCAAGCTGCTCAACGCCACTGGTATGGGGGCCTATGGGGGCTTTATGGGGTTTTTGTGGGGTCTTTATAGGGTCAAGGGGTTTATAGGGTCAGTATGGGGTGGTTATGGGGTCAGGGGGATGTGGGGTCAAAGGCCTGAACCTTCTGGACCCCATTCCTGCCCCAGCTGCTCAACGCCACCGGTATGGGGGCCTATGGGGGCCTATGGGGGCTTTATGGGGTCTTTATGGGGTCTTTATAGGGTCAGGGGGTTTATAGGGTCAGTATGGGGTCCTTATGGGGTCAGGGGGATGTAGGGATGTGGGGTCACAGATCAGCGCCTTCTGGACCCCATTCCTGCCCAAGCTGCTCAACGCCACCGGTATGGGGGCCTATGGGGGCTTTATGGGGGCCTATGGGGTTTTTATAGGGTCAGGGGGTTTATAGGGTCAGTACGGGGTGGTTATGGGGTCAGGGGGATGTGGGGTCACAGATCTGCGCCTTCTGGACCCCATTCCTGCCCCAGCTGCTCAACGCCACCGGTATGGGGGCCTATGGGGTCCTTATGGGGTCTTTATGGGGTCTTTATAGGGTCAGGGGGTCCTTTGGGGTCCTATGGGGTGGTTATGGGGTCAGGAGGATGTTGGGATGTGGGGTCAAAGGCCTGAACCTTCTGGACCCCATTCCTGCCCCAGCTGCTCAACGCCACCGGTATGGGGGCCTATGGGGGCTTTATGGGGTCCTATGGGGTCTTTATAGGGTCAGGGGGTCCTTTGGGGTCAGGGGTGTCCTATAGGGTCAGTATGGGGTGTTTATGGGGTCAGGGGGATGTGGAAATATGGGGTCAAAGGCCTGAACCTTCTGGACCCCATTCCCGCCCCAGCTGCTCAATGCCAACGGTGTGGGGGCTTCATAGGGTCCTATGGGGTCTTTTGGGGTCTTTATGGGGTCCTGTGGGGTCTTTATAGGGTCAGGGGGTTTATAGGGTCAGTATGGGGTCCTTATGGGGTCAGGGGATGTGGGGATGTGGGGTCACAGATCTGCGCCTTCTGGACCCCCATTCCTGCCCCAGCTGCTCAACGCCACCGGTATGGGGGCCTATGGGGGCTTTATGGGGTCTTTATGGGGTCTTTATAGGGTCAGGGGGTTTATAGGGTCAGTATGGGGTGGTTATGGGGTCAGGGGGATGTGGGGATGTGGGGTCAAAGGCCTGAACCTTCTGGACCCCATTCCTGCCCCAGCTGCTCAACGCCACCGGTTATGGGGGCCTATGGGGGCTTTATGGGGTCTTTATGGGGTCTTTATAGGGTCAGGGGGTCCTTTGGGGTCAGGGGGGTCCTATAGGGTCAGTATGGGGTGGTTATGGGATCAGGGGGCTTATAGGGTCCTTATGGGATCAAGGGCCTTTTATAAGGTCCTTATGGGGTCAGGGGGGCCTCATAGGGTCCTTATGGGGTCCTTATGGGGTCAGGGGGGCCTCATAGGGTCCTTATGGGGTCCTTATGGGGTCAGGGGGCTTTTAGAAGGTCCTTATGGGGTTGGGGGGGCTTATAGGGTCCTTATGGGGTCGGGGGATGTGGGGATGTGGGGTCACAGATCTGCGCCTTCTGGACCCCATTCCTGCCCCAGCTGCTCAACGCCACCGGTATGGGGGCCTATGGGGGCTTTATGGGGTCCTTATGGGGTCTTTATAGGGTCAGGGGGTTTATAGGGGTCAGTATGGGGTGGTTATGGGGTCAGGGGGCTTATAGGGTCCTTATGGGGTTGGGGGATGTGGGGATGTGGGGTCACAGATCTGAGCCTTCTGGACCCGATTCCTGCCCAAGCTGCTCAACGCCACCGGTATGGGGGCCTATGGGGGCTTTATGGGGTCTTTATGGGGTCCTGTGGGGTCTTTATAGGGTCAGGGGGTTTATAGGGTCAGTATGGGGTGGTTATGGGGTCAGGAGGATGTTGGGATGTGGGGTCAAAGGCCTGAACCTTCTGGACCCCATTCCTGCCCCAGCTGCTCAACACCACCGGTATGGGGGCTTTATAGGGTCCTATGGGGTCCTGTGGGGTCTTTATAGGGTCTTTATGGGGTCTTTATAGGGTCAGGGGGTTTATAGGGTCAGTATGGGGTGGTTATGGGGTCAGGGGACTTATAGGGTCCTTATGGGGTCAAGGGCCTTTTATAAGGTCCTTATGGGTTCGGAGGTTTATCGGGTCCTTATAGGGTCCTTATGGGGTCGGGGGCTTTTATAGGGTCCTTATAGGATCAGGAGGCTTATAGGGTCCTTATGGGGTCCTTATGGGGTCAGGGGCCTTATAGGGTTCTTATGGGGTCGGGGGGGCTTATAGGGTCCTTATGGGGTCCTTATGGGGTCGGGGGGGCTTATAGGGTCCTTATGGGGTCCTTATGGGGTCGGGGGGACTTATAGGTTCCTTATGGGGTCCTTACGGGGTCGGGGGCCTTTTATAAGGTCCTTATGGGGTCAGGGGGGCCTTTTATAGGGTCCTTATGGGGTCAGAGGGGCCTTATAGGGTCCTGATGGGGTCCTTATGGGGTCAGGGGCCTTATAGGGTCCTTATGGGGTCAGGGGGGCTTATAGGGTCCTTATGGGGGTCCTTATGGGGTCCTTATGGGGTCAGGGGCCTTATAGGGTCCTTATGGAGTCGGGGGGGCTTATAGGGTCCTGATGGGGTCCTTATGGGGTCAGGGGCCTTATAGGGTCCTTATGGGGTCGGGGGGACTTATAGGGTCCTTTTGGGGTCCTTATGGGGTCAGGGGCCTTTTATAAGGTCCTTATGGGGTCAGGGGGGCCTCATGGGGTCCTGATGGGTTCCTTATGGGGTCAGGGGCCTTATAGGGTCCTTATGGGGTCGGGGGGGCTTATAGGGTCCTTTTGGGGTCCTTATGGGGTCAGGGGCCTTATAGGGTCCTTATGGGGTCGGGGGGCTTATAGGGTCCTTATGGGGTCCTTATGGGATCAGGGGCCTTTTATAAGGTCCTTATGGGGTCAGGGGGGCCTCATGGGGTCCTTATGGGGTCCTTATGGGGTCAGGGAGGCTTATAGGGTCCTTATGGGGTCAGGGGGCTTTTATAAGGTCCTTATGGGGCTGGGGGGGCTTATAGGGTCCTGATGGGGTCCTTATGGGGTCAGGGGCCTTATAGGGCCCTTATGGGGTCAGGGGGGCCTCATGGGCTCCTTATGGGGTCCTTATGGGGTCAGGGGCCTTATAGGGTCCTTATGGCGTCGGGGGGGCTTATAGGGTCCTTATGGGGTCCTTATGGGGTCAGGGCCTTATAGGGCCCTTATGGGGTCAGGGGGGCTTATAGGGTCCTTATGGGGTCCTTATGGGGTCAGGGGCCTTATAGGGTCCTTAAGGGGTCAGGGGGGCTTATAGGGTCCTTATGGGGTCCTTATGGGGTCCTTATGGGGTCAGGGGCCTTATAGGGTCCTTATGGGGTCAGGGGGGCTTATAGGGTCCTTATGGGGTCCTTATGGGATCAGGGGCCTTTTATAAGGTCCTTATGGGGTCAGGGGGGCCTTATAGGGTCCTGATGGGGTCCTTATGGGGTCAGGGGCCTTATAGGGTCCTCATGGCGTCGGGGGGGCTTATAGGGTCCATATGGGGTCCTTATGGGGTCAGGGTCCTTATGGGGTCCTTATGGGGTCAGGGGGGCTTATAGGGTCCATATGGGGTCCTTATGGGGTCAGGGGCCTTATAGGGTCCTTATGGGGTCAGGGGGGCCTCATGGGGTCCTTATGGGGTCCTTATGGGTCAGGGGCCTTTTATAGGGTCCTTATGGGGTCAGAGGGGCCTTATAGGGTCCTTATGGGGTCCTTATGGGGTCAGGGGGGCTTATAGGGTCCTGATGGGGTCGTTATGGGGTCAGGGGCCTCATAGGGTCCTTATGGGGTCAGGGGGGCTTATAGGGTCCTTATAGGGTCCTTATGGGGTCCTTATGGGGTCAGGGGCCTTATAGGGTCCTTATGGGGTCAGGGGGGCTTATAGGGTCCTTATGGGGTCCTTATGGGGTCGGGGGCGATGTATAGGTTCAGAAAGTCCTTATTTAGGGTCTTTCCCCCCCCCCCCCCCCTTGATTTTTGGGGTCCCTGGGCCGCAGGTCCTCCGGAGGACGCGGAACGCGAATGGCGGCTGGAGTTTCACCGCTGGAGTTCCTACATGGGCCGCTGGAGGACTCAGTTCGAGCACTACAGCCGCCAGCAGCCCTGCGCCACGCTGTGACGCACCGTCACCAACACACAGGGGGTCCCCGACACGCGGAGCTGTCACCAAGAATGTCACCAACACCCAGAGATGTCACCAATAATGTCACCAACACCCATAGATGTCACCAACAATGTCACCAACAGCCAGAGATGTCACCAACAATGTCACCAACACCCAGAGATGTCACCAATAATGTCACCAACACCCAGAGATGTCACCAACACCGTCACCAACAGCCAGAGCTGTCACCAATAAAGCCTACAGGATCCCCAATACCTGGAGCTGTCACCAATAATGTCCCCAGCACCCATAGATGTCACCAACACCCGTCACCAACACCTAGAAGTGTCACCACCAACACCCCCAGGGTCCCTGACACCCGGAGCTGTCACCAACAGTGTCACCAACACCGTCACCAACACCTGGACTTGTCCCCAACACCTGAAGCCTCCCTGGATATTGCCACCGTCCCCAACACCTGGAGCCACCCTCAGCATTGTCACCGTCCCCAACACCCGGAGCCGTCACCAACAATGTCACCAACACCCATAGATGTCACCAACAATGTCACCAACACCTGACCTTGTCCCCAACTCCTGGAGCCACCCTGGATGTTGTCACCGCCCCCAACACCTGGAGCCGTCACCAACAATGTCCCCAACATCTGGACTTGTCCCCAACACCTGAAGCCACACTGGATGTTGTCATCGTCCCCAACACCCGGAGCCGTCACCAACAATGTCACCAACACCCAGAGCAGTCCCCAACTCCTGGACCTGTCCCCAACTCCCTGGACCTGTCCCCAACTCCTGGAGCCACCCTGGATGTTGTCACTGCCCCCAACACCCGGAGCCACTGTCAGCGTTGTCACCATCCCCAACACCCGGACCTGTCACCAACGATGTCCCCAACACCGTCCCCAACACCTGGACTTGTCCCCAACACCTGGAGCCACCCTGGATGTTGTCACCAACCCCAACACCCAGAGCTGTGATTGTCCCCATATTGCCCCACAGCGCCCCATAGCCGCCCCATAGCACCCCATAAGCACCCCATAGCACCCCACAGCGCCCCATAGCACCCATAACCACCCCATAGCCGCCCCATAGCACCCCATAAGCACCCCATAACCACCCCACAGCGCCCCCTAACCACCCCATAGCACCCCATAACCACCCCGCAGCGCCCCCCAACCACCCCACAGTGTCCCATAACCACCCCACAGCACCCCAAAACAACCCCACGGTGCCCCCTAACCACCCCATAGCACCCCATAACCACCCCACAGCCCCCCATAACCACCCCATAGCACCCCATAACCACCCCATAGCACCCCATAACCACCCCACAGCCCCCCATAACCACCCCATAGCACCCCATAACCACCCCACAGCGCCCCATAACCACCCCACAGCGCCCCCCAACCACCCCACAGTGTCCCATAACCACCCCACAGCACCCGCAAAACAACCCCACAGTGCCCCCTAACCACCCCATAGCACCCCATAACCACCCCATAGCGCCCCATAACCACCCCACAGTGTCCCATAACACCCCACAGCACCCCATAGCACCCCATAACCACCCCATAGCACCCCATAACCACCCTGCAGCGCCCCACAACCACCCCACAGTGTCCCACAACCACCCCATTGCACCCCATAACCACCCCACAGCCCCCCATAGCACCCCATAGCACCCCATAACCACCCCACAGCCCCCCATAACCACCCCACAGCGCCCCAAACCAACCCCATAGCACCCCATAACCACCCCACAGCCCCCCATAACCACCCCATAGCACCCCATAGCGCCCCATAACCACCCCACTGTGCCCCATAACCACCCCACAGCGCCCCATAACCACCCCACAGCCCCCCATAACCACCCCATAGCACCCCATAACCACCCCACAGCCCCCCATAACCACCCCATAGCACCCCACCACCATCCCACAGCGCCCCATAGCACCCCATAGCACCCCATAACCACCACGTAGCGCCCCACAGCACCCCATAACCACCCCATAGCACCCCATAGCGCCCCATAACCACCCCCACTGTGCCCCATAACCACCCCACAGCGCCCCATAACCACCCCATAGCACCCCACCACCATCCCACAGCGCCCCATAGCACCCCATAGCACCCCATAACCACCACGTAGCGCCCCACAGCACCCATAACCACCCCATAGCACCCCATAGCGCCCCATAACCACCCCACTGTGCCCCATAACCACCCCACAGCGCCCCAAAACAACCCCATAGCGCCCCATAACCACCCCACTGTGCCCCATAGCGCCCCACAACCATCCTGACACCCCGGAGCTGTGGCTGTTGTGTCGCCCCAATAAAGACTGAACTCAGCGCCATGTGTCCCTGGGGGGGGGGGGGGGGTCCTCATAAATGGGGGGGGGTCTCCATAAGGGGGGGGTCTCAATATGGGGGGGGTCCTCATAGAGGGGGGGGGGTCTCAATATGGGGGGGGGTCATAAATGGGGGGGCTCATAAAGGGGGGATTCTCATAAAGGGGGGGGCTCATAAAGGGGGGGGGTCCTCATAAAGGGGGGGTCCTCATAGAGGGGGGGCTTATAAAGGGGGGGTCCTCATAAAGGGGGGGGTCTCAATATGGGGGGGGTCCTCATAAAGGGGGGGTCTCATAAAGGGGGGGTCTCAATATGGGGGGGGTCATAAATGGGGGGGGCTCATAAAGGGGGGGTCCTCATAAATGGGGGGGGCTCATAAAGGGGGGGGGTTTCAATATAGGGGGGGGTCCTCATAAAGGGGGGGGGGTCTCCATAAGGGGGGGGATCTCAATATAGGGGGGGTCCTCATAGAGGGGGGGCTCATAAAGGAGGGTCCTCATAAAGGGGGGGGTCTCATAAAGGGGGGTTCTCGTAAAGGGGGGGTCTCATAAAGGGGGGGGTCTCAATATGGGGGGGGTCATAAATGGGGGGGCTCATAAAGGGGGGGGTCTCAATATAGGGGGGGTCCTCATAGAGGGGGGGCTCATAAAGGGGGGGTCCTCATAAAGGGGGGGGTCTCAATATGGGGGGGGTCCTCACAAAGGGGGGGGTCTCATAAAGGGGGGGGTCTCAATATGGGGGGGGTCATAAATGGGGGGGCTCATAAAGGGGGGGTCCTCATAAATGGGGGGGGGCTCATAAAGGGGGGGGGTTTCAATATAGGGGGGGGGTCCTCATAAAGGGGGGGGTCTCCATAAGGGGGGGGGATCTCAATATAGGGGGGGGTCCTCATAGAGGGGGGGCTCATAAAGGAGGGTCCTCATAAAGGGGGGGGTCTCATAAAGGGGGGTTCTCGTAAAGGGGGGTCTCATAAAGGGGGGGGGTCTCAATATGGGGGGGGTCATAAATGGGGGGGCTCATAAAGGGGGGGGTCTCAATATAGGGGGGGTCCTCATAGAGGGGGGGCTCATAAAGGGGGGGTCCTCATAAAGGGGGGAGGTCTCAATATGGGGGGGGTCCTCACAAAGGGGGGGGTCTCATAAAGGGGGGGGTCTCAATATGGGGGGGGTCATAAATGGGGGGGCTCATAAAGGGGGGATTCTCATAAATGGGGGGGGCTTATAAAGGGGGGGTCCTCATAAAGGGGGGGGTCTCATAAAGAGGGGTGTTTTCATAAAGGGGGGGTCCCCATAAAGTGGGGGGGTCCTCATAAATGGGGGGGGGTCTCAATATAGGAGGGGTCCTCATAGAGGGGGGGGGTCATAAAGGGGGGTTCCTCATAAAGGGGGGGGGGTCTCAATATAGGGGAGGGTCCTCATAGAGGGGGGGGGTCTCCATATGGGGGGGTCCTCATAAATGGGGTGGCTCATAAAGGGGGGGGTTCTCATAAAGGGGGGACGGTCTCAATATAGGGGGGGGTCCTCATAGAGGGGGGGGCTCATAAAGGGGGGGTCCTCATAAAGGGGGGGTCCTCATAGAGGGGGGGGGTCTCAATATGGGGGGGGTCTCAATATAGGGGGGGGCTCATAAAGGGGAGGGGTTGCCATAAAGGGGGGGGTCTCAATATAGGGGGGGGTCCTCATAGAGGAGGGTCTCAATAAAGGGGGGATTCTGATAAAGGGGGGGGGCCTATAAAGGGGGGGGGGTCTCAATATAGAGGGGGCCCTCATGGAGGGGGGGCTCATAAAGGGGGGGGGCCCTCGTAAAGGGGGGGTCCTTGTAAATTGGGGGGGGGTCTCCATAAAGGGGGGGGTCCTCATAAATGGGGGGGAGTCCTCATAAATGGGGGGGGTCTCAATATAGGGGGGGTCCTCATAAAGGGGGGGGTCCACATAAATGGGGGGGGGTCTCAATATAGGGGGGGTCCTCATAAAGGGGGGGGGTCCTCATAAATCATGGGGGGGGGTCTCAATAAAGAGGTGTTCTCATAAAGGTGGGGTCCTCATAAAGGGGGTGTCTCAATATAGGGGAGGGTCCTCATAAAGGGGGGGGGTCTCAATATGGGGGGGGTCATAAATGGGGGGGGCTCATAAAGGGGGGATTCTCATAAATGGGGGGGGCTTATAAAGGGGGGGTCCTCATAAAGGGGGGGGTCTCCATATATAGGGGGGGGTCCTCATAGAGGTGAGGTCTCCATAAATGGGGGGGTTCCCATAAAGGGGGGGGGGGCCTGAATATAGGGGGGGGTCCTCATAGAGTGGGAGGGTCTCCATAAAGGGGGGGGGGTCTCAATATAGGGGAGGATCCTCATAAAGGGGGGGGGGGTCTCCATAAATGGGGGGGTTCTCATAAATGGGGTGGGGGCTCATAAAGAGGGGGGGTCCTCATAAGGGGGGGGGGTCTCAATATAGGGGGGGGGTCTTCATAGAGTGGGGGGGGTCTCCATAAAGGGGGGGGGTGTCTCAATATAGGGGAGGATCCTCATAAAGGGGGGGGGTCTCCATAAATGGGGGGGGTCCCATAAAGGGGGGGGGTCTGAATATAGGGGGGGGTCCCCATAAAGGGGGGGGTCCTCATAAATGACGGGGGGGGGGTCTCAATATAGGGGGGGGTCCTCATAAAGGGGGGGGTCCCAATAAAGGGGGGAGTCCTTATAAATGGGGGGGGGATCTCAATATAGGGGGGGATCCTCATAGAGGGGGGGCTCATAAAGGGGGGGTCCTCATAAAGGGGGGGTCCTCATAAATGGGGGGGTCTAAATATAGGGGGGGGTCCTCATAGAGCAGGGGGGTCTCCATAAAGGGGGGGGGGGGGTCTCAATATAGGGGAGGATCCTCATAACGGGGGGGGTCTCAATAAATGGGGGGGGGGGCTCATAAAAATGGGGGTCCTCATAAAGGGGGGGTCTCAATATAGGAGGGGGTCCTCATAAAGGGGGGGGTCTCAATATAGGGGGGGGTTCTCATAAAAGGGGGGGGGTCTCATAAAGCGGGGGGGATTCTCATAGAGGAGGGGGGGTCTCAATAGAGGGGGGGGGTCCTCATAAAAGGGGTGGGGGTCTCAATATAGGGGGGGGTCCTCATAAAGGGGGGGGGGGTTCATAAAGAGGGGGGGGGTCTCCATAAAGGGGGGGGTCTCAATATAGGGGAGGGTCCTCATAAAGGGGGGGGGGTCTCAATATGAGGGGGGGTCCTCATAAAAGGGGGGGGGTCTCAATATAGGGGGGGGTCCTCATAGAGTGGGGGGGGTCTCCATAAAGGGGAGGGGGGGTCTCAATATAGGGAGGATCCTCATAGAGTGGGGGGGTCTCAATAAAGGCGGGGGTCCCATAAAGGGGGGGGGTCTTCATAAAGGGGGGGTCCTCATAAAAGGGGGGGGGTCTCAATATGGGGGGGGGTCCTCATAAATGGGGGTTCTCAATATAGAGGGGGGGGTCCCCATAAAGGGGGGGGGGGTCGTCATAAACGGGGGGGGGTCCTCGTTAAGGGTGGGGGGGAAAGAAAACACCACAAAATATCGGGGGGGGGGGGGGCTGGGGGGCTCCCAGCCTTTTATTGGGGTGCAAATTTTGGGGGGGGGATTTGGGGGTCTTTTCTTTGGGGGGGGGGGGGGCGGCGTCCGTCGGTCGTTTTGGGTCCTTCTGGGGGGGAGGGGTGCAGGGGGGAGGGGTCCCACGAAGGGCTGCGCTCACACTGGGGGGGGGGGGGGAAAATCCAGTGAGAAAAACACAGCGACCCATAGGGACCCATAGGGCCCCATAGGGCCCCATAGGGACCCATAGAAATCCCATAGGGACCCATAGAGACCCATAGAAATCCCATAGGGACCCATAGGGACCAATTGGGACCCATAGGGACCCATAGAGACCCATAGAGACCCATAGGGGACCCATAGGGAGCCATAGGGAGCCATAGAGACCCATAGAGACCCATAGAAATCCCATAGGGACCCATAGAAACCCATAGAAATCCCATAGGGAGCCATTGAGACCCACAGGGACCCGTAGGGACCCATAGGGACCCACAGGGACCCATAGAAATCCCATAGGGACCCATAGGGACCCATAGAGACCCATAGGGACCCATAGAAATCCCATAGGGACCCATAGAGACCCATAGAGACCCATAGGGACCCATAGAAATCCCATAGGGACCCATAGAGACCCATAGAGACCCATAGGCACCCATAGGGACCCATAGAAATCCCATAGGGAGCCATAGGGAGCCATAGGGTACCATAGGGACCCATAGGGACCCATAGAAATCCCATAGGGACCCATAGAGACCCATAGAGACCCATAGAGACCCATAGGGACACATAGAGACCCACAGAGACCCATAGGGACCCATAGGGATCCATAGGGACCCATAGGGATCCATAGAGACCCATAGGAACCAATAGGGACCCATAGGGATCCATAGGGACCCATAGGGACCCACAGAAAACCATAGAGACCCATAGGAACCAATAGGGACCCATAGGGACCCACAGGGACCCATAGGGACCCATAGAAATCCCATAGGGACCCATAGAGACCCATAGAGACCCATAGAAATCCCATAGGGACCCATAGGGACACATAGGGACCAATAGAAATATCATAGGGACCCATAGAGACCCATAGAAATCCCATAGGGACCAATTGGGACCCATAGAAATCCCATAGAGACCCATAAGGATCCATAGGGACCCATAGAGACCCATAGAGACCCATAGGGACCAATAGAGACCCATAGGGACCCATAGAAATCCCATAGAGACCCATAGAAATCCCATAGGGACCCATAGAGACCC